>NW_026924676.1:0-24344 GCF_032062105.1 Saccostrea cuccullata | reverse complement strand
CCCTTTAAGTTTTGTTTTTTTTGTCTGCGGAAAACACGTTGCATTCACTATCTATATTCGTAATGTAAGCAAGGCCATCAATATATGCACGTATTAGTTCTTTTCTTTATTCTTTTTATTAAAAATAGCCATATTTTCACCAGAAAGTTTATGCACATATATATCAGTCTTCGTATTTTTAATGTATTATTTTTAATGTATTATTTCTACAATTATGTTTATTTATGATCCTTCCCTTTAAATCAATGGCAATGATGAACACTATATACCAAAATTACTTACAACTTGTATAAATACGACTGATTGTTTGCCTGTTGATTTTCGCCGAGACAGTCAAATTTGATTCGAAGGGGGAGGGGGGTTTGCTTGTAAATAACTTACATTTTTGGGAGCCAATCTATGTTCAATCTCCCTAGGTCGTCACGCGGTTTCTAGCGCATAAATTTTGCAATGAATTATATACCTGCCGTCGTGGCGCTTGTGTATTATCATAATTTTTTTTAAATGGTGCGTTTTAATAAGGCTTGCAAAGTGGCTTTGACATGGAAAACATAGCCAATAACTATAAAAAAAAAGACATGTCAATCAGTATTGAAATCTTTTTTTTTCAATCACTATTGAAATCTTTAATTCATTCACTATTGAAATCTTTATATCAATAGTGAACATTATTTCAATAGCGGTTGCAGCTTGGTTTAGGTCTTGAAATGTGTTCCAACCTCTATTGATATAATTATTCCAATAGTGTAGGTTATATCAATAAATGTCACAACCTGTGTTGGGATTTAAAATGCAGATCTCAACCACTATTGAAACAATTATTTCAAGACTTGTTGTTTCAATAGTGGTTGCATAATCGCAGTTATGCGAAGGCTTAAAATGCCTTAGAAATATGCATTTAATTTGAGCTAGATTTTAATCTCAATATGTGATCCTTGTTTGAAATTGCAGTCAGCTTGAGATAATAGTTTAATCAGGTATTATAATAAAGCATTTCTGTGATGTCACATGACTGTGTTGATCACGTGACAGACATTTATGTTATTCTTAACTGTTGAACAAAAATCGCTTCGACACAAGTGCAAAACAAAATTATTTTGCAAAGTTTCTGACATAGTTCAATTTATCGTGATCTCTGGTACATAAAAAGTGCTGGTGGCAGGTTCAATTTTTACTTCATAAGAAAATATTAAATGAGAAAATCGACTTACCAACATAAGAAGGGGTATTTTCCACTCTTTATCGCGATTGATATAAAAATGGATAAACTACATACGAACCCCCCCCCCCCTCGCAAAATTCCGCAAAATTCAGTTAGAGGACATACTTCTCTTTTAGATGCACACAGAATATCTTCAATTTATCCTTGTCTTTCACTTGTGCAATTCAAATATAAACCCGATTCATAAATTCCAATTCTGTCTACGGACGTGTAAGGGGAGTGTTTCACATATAATTTTTCGCCATTGTTTGAATATGTGCATATTGGACAAGCTAAAAGAAAGGGGATATCTATATTTGAAATGTTCAACATCATAACAGCACATGGAGCATAAAAACAATCCCAGTACTTGAATTAAACAACAACGCCCCAAAAAATCTACATGCAATGTGTAAAAATTATGATACTTTCCCAGTCATGTAAGCTCAAGTATTCAGTGACTTGACGTCATATTCTATTATGATGTCATATCTAGGTAGTTCAGAGAAGTAACTTCTGCTTGAATAGTTTGATATTTTACGGACAGCCTTATCCTAGCCGCGGTACTTTTATTCAAGATAATGAAGTTTAACTGTAAAAAGTTGTGAAAAACAGTAATTTACCAGAAAGAAAATTCCATCCGGCTTGTGCAGAATATAGTAAGTTTTCATTGCAGTTTCGTCTCACTAGTTTACAGGACTTCAAGTTATTGTTACAGAACACCCCAGCACACACCGTTATCGAACATCTCAAAGAACAATCTATGAGCAGCGTATCCTCTAACTCAGAAACAAAGCATTCTCCACTAGTAGGTAACACATCACTGAAATTAGACACTGGCCTAAACTTCACTGTTTTCACGTTTGCTTTACATTGCATGAGTTCTATGGACAGAACAATTATAAAACGGGCCAGTGTCTTATACGATTTAAATTCCATGTTCCTGAGTGATGTTAAATATTGTTTTAAATTTTCTCTTTGAAAATAGCTAAAAGTTAAGATAGTTGATGCTCATGTTGATATGCATGTATAATTCCAATCTTCATTTTATCTATTGATTTCCTGTGTTTTGATTGGACGAGAACACGTTTAAGAAAAAATTTACACATCGATAAAATTTTCAATCTGACAGAACTACTTTCTTTACCAAGCTTCTGGGATTTCGTATAACATAAACAATGAAAGCTGTTAAATTTCTGTCCTGTTTTAGCTATATTATGAATACAAGAAACTTCAAAATTTAAGTTAATATAATAAAACTGGCGACAAATGACTAAACAGCTGACAGACACCATGAAAACGACGCCATTGTCGGATCATGGGTGTGAATTTTAAAAATCGCTGATGTCATATTCTCGATGTTCATAATACGAAAAAAATCAGCTGTTTGTATCGTTGTGACAGGGAAAAGAAACGTACCTTAAACTCTTGCTTTATTAGCATCAAATTCATATTTACTTTCTATATTGTTCCCCATGATCAATCGTTGAACAAACCAGTGCAAATCGAAGGCGTCGTCGGTCTGCAACTTTCGCTATGAGAGTTGTCGTTTATGTCAACATGGCCATGATCAAGGACGAACTGTTCTGAAGTACACTCGTAATTACGATTGACTAAAACAACATTCGCTAAGTCTTTATAAGTTTACTTATCGATTGTTTTGACAATTTAAGCTGAACTCTATCGAAATTCATCTCGATTACGTTCCTTTGCAGTAAAATGTATTCCTACGCCGTCCAGAAATAACGGATTGTATGGAGGCCTCAAAGAGAAATAATTTAAATATTTTTAAAAACTCGATATTGGAATTATAAGAATTAAACGTTCTTTTTGAAAAATTTATCGATGTGTAAACTCTTGACATTTTACTCACAAACTTTTCATAAAAGTGCTTCGCACTTTTATTTAGTTTGTGAGTAAAATGTCAAGAGTTTACTCATCGATAAATTTTTCAAAAAGAACGTTTAATCCTATAATACATCAAAGCTATTACGCAGCACAGTTAAGGTTACAAAAAGGAGGCGGAGCCTAATTTGTACGGGAAACTTGACTATGACATCATTCATAATATACGTCGTACAACATTTCTTTAAAATACCACAAAATGAGCTTATCTGCTAATTTAGCCAGTAAGAAATCATCAAACTACATAAAAACTTACTACAGCGTGTTGTTTTGTCGTTAGTTAAATCCCACATAACAAGTCACTGATAGCAATACACTTGTCAATATGACGTCATTTCTTACAACGTGACGTAGTTTGTATGCAGTTAGAGACAGAATAAGTAATATTTCTTCAACAAGATATGTTTTCTCTAATTAAATTAAATATTATTTACAGATATTCTATGGGCTAATAACTTGAATGTAATGTCTTCTTCACTATTTTACTAATATTTTTTCTGTACATTACGTATTTAATTGATACTGCCGTGTATTTGTATGCAAGTACATCGGAAGGTTATGTAGGGGGTCTTAATAAATCGATCTAGTGCAAAGGCATACACTCTATGGATCAAAGTAAGCTTTTATATTTTAACTATAGAACTATTAAGGTGCCTGAAAAGTGCTGCGATCCTGATGAAATCTTAAAAACAATTTAATTATATCAATATACAGTACCGACCGGACACAACCTAACAGAAAGCGAACCCGGAGCGGACCCCGGGTTCGCTCTCTGGGTCCGCTCCGGGTTCGCTCGGGGTCCGCTAGGGCTGACCCCGAGCGAACCCGTAGCGGACCCCGAGCGAACCCGAAGCGGACCCAGAGAGCTAACTCCAAATTCAGTAGCGGTCCCAGAGAGCGAACGCGGGTTCGGTATTTCTTTACAGAGCTGTCAATCAGGATTAGCGATTAACCAATCAGCGCATCAACCAATCAAAATAGCATATTGATCTGTCGATTGGAATATAAGATCAAATGTGTTGATTTAATTCGATATAAATCCAAACACTGTACAAATACTTTTGAATGTGTTGTCTAAATCTATTATGATAATTAAAATATTATTCAATATTTATTTATTTTATCCGGGTTGTATTTTATATTTATATGCTTATTTTCTTTTTTTATTAAAGCAATTATTTAATTATTTGTTTTAATTTTCCACGTAGAATTATACGAATAATTTACGTCTTTGTTTTCTTTGGTTTTTTTATACCAGTATTTAAAGTCCATTTGGTAAATAAATTGGGTAAATACATCAGTCAATGCATAAAAATGGAAATCAATTGATAGTACAATTTTTACTGACAAAAAGACTGAAAAGAAATATAGTTGATCTTCGACAATTATTGTAAAATTTCATCATCTCAAGATACTAACAGTTCAGGAATATTAACGTGCCCAATATTTAAATATAAATAGATACAGGAAACATCGAGACGAGAGAGAGAGAGAGAGAGAGAGAGAGAGAGAGAGAGAGAGAGATCATAACTGTAAACTCTCATCATTACACTTGATTTTAATAATAAATCCTGATGACTTTTACTTAAATTTCTATGAGTCGTCCTCCCAATACTGTACTCAAATTATTTTTTATAAGCCTGCTGCAGCTATTTTTATTTTCAAAAATATACATCTACAGGAAGATGTATATAAAGCACTAAAAATGACCAACAGTTTTCGGGACGCTCTGTCCATTCCTCGGGACAAAGAAAAAAGTTAAAAAGTCATAAGAACAAAGGGAAAAAAGAAACTAAAAACAACTAGCTCTACTACTAAACTACTAAACATTGTATTATATTTACATAGTTACATGTTAAAATGGAAATTTATATAAACACTAGTAAAGAAAGAAATCCAGACCGCTATGAAATACGTCTGGTTTATCGGGGTATGCTCAGGTGAAGTGCGATTTACATAATTGAACGAATTAATTACGCTAATTAATCACGACATTTAGTAAATCGTACATTGTTTCATTCTCTCAAAATGGCGTAACTATACTTGACAGAGAATAATCAGAGAAATATAATATAGAAGGGATATTTTAACATATGAATTATGATCTATTATAAATTTTGAAATGTTTTAGGACTAATTATTGGGAAAAAATAATTAATAAAGGCGTAAGCAATGCATATTTATGTGGGTTGTTCGAGAGAGAGTTGGTAACGCAAACTAACTGTAGAGTTACACTAAATTGAAAGCATAATCTTGTTAAGTATCATCAGGAATTGGGTCTAATTCACGTTCATTCTGGTGAAGTCATTCAGTTTGATACTACCATTAGGGCGGAATGACTTCCATCTGTGCATCCAGAAGGAAGATTTTCATATATACGCATTTTTTCATGCCCAAGAAGATTAAGAAGATCAATAATTTTGATGTAAATTTTGAATAATTCAATGTAACACGTAAATTGAAAAATCATAAATAAAATAATTAAATAATTAGAATTTTTAAAGACAATGTGTGTGTGAAATAGGGGGCATATATCAATATAATAATTCTTATCGGGTCGGGAGAACAATTATTATTTGCTTTTTCCTTTCTTCTGATAAAAATCAAACTTGCTCCAAAATTCTAACCGTGAAAAAGATCTAATATACAGTGTAATTTTTTTTAAGGAAATGTCCAGTGAATTTTTATTTCTAACTTTTAATGTGTAACTACTTTAAATGGAATCTAAATATATCAGATGTACAAAAGGTTACATGTAATTTATAGATGCGATATCACAATTCACGTGTTAAGCAAACATTTAAACTACGATTTAGCAAAACGTAAGGAATAACAAATGTGTTTTTAAACTATATACTGTAAAGCATGAATTTAAATGGTATTTAGTTTAGATTTCTTTCGTCAGTTTCACTTGTACACCATTCGATACAATAAAAATCAATTCAACACTCTTTTCTTCCTCTTGTTTTCTCGTTATAACCTAAGAAAAATAAATGCCTTATAACCCGCTATTAAATTAGTTTGAATTTCTCGGGATCGAGAAATCAAGGAAATCAATTATTCATGTACATGTAAATCTACGTCGAGTGTACAGCTGAATTTTAGAAAATTTATCAATGTTCTCCATTATATCACTGTTTACATGTACAGTGTACATGTCCGCATTGTTGCATAAACAACAATGATCGATCCACAATACCATTACTGTATTGGAATATACAAGGGGCGGGGCTTGCTGGCGGTAAGATTAAAGCGGGGTCCGCTTCACGCATCAGTGCGTAAAGCGGTCCCAGGAAGCGAACGTCGGGTTCGCTCTAGCGGACCCAGAGCTGACCCCGAGCGAACGCGGAGCGAACCCGGAGCGCACCCGGAGCGGTCCCAAAATTTCTGAAAGCGAACCCGAAGCGGACCCCGAGCGAACCCGGGAAGCGAACCCGGGGTCCGCTTCGGGTTCGCTCTAGTGTTAGGTTGTGTCCGGTCGGTACTGCATCATGCCGGTGACCAGCAAAAAATATAGCATTTGGTCATACAAGTATAATTTTAACAATGGAATTGCAGAATTTAGACAGGATCGCAGCACTTTTTAGAAACTACAATGCGTGTTGAAAATATTTATATACTAAACTTTAAAATTTAACTTGGTTATGCCCTTGCACTGGTGATATTTATATGTAACATCAATACTTCAAGTCAATGTGCTAAAATTGCGTGACTGCCGCATCACGTGACTGGTCTTAATATAAAATATAATCGTCCTCGATATGTAGTTATTAATCATAATTACAATTATCCGATATAAATAATGTACTAAAAATAATCGCCATCCCGATTACGAATACATTTTTAAATACAAAATTTAGTCGATATTTCCCTTGCGCACCTTAACTGTACTGCGCTTATATATATTTGTGGTATAATAAAATGCAAAGATTGTTCATTGTCATGGCTATAGGCAAATAGTGGCAAACAGGATGGAATGCAAGGGGAAAAAAATAAATTTTCATTACAGTTTTTAATGGACAATATACATAAGTTTCAGATCATTTCCATGCATTATTGGTAATGAAACAGAAAATTCAATATCAAGTGTTATAAATATGTAATGTAAAACACGTTCTAAACACGGTATACAACTTAAAATTAATGGTAATGTTACTATCAGGAATGCCTAGACGTTTATTTTATGCTTTCGACACTCCCAAACTGGGAACATTTAAACATATTTACAATTAAGAATTCCATTTGATTGATTCAAATTCAAATTCAATTACTTTTTAGCCCTTATTACACCTACTCAACCTAGCATTCTTGGAAAAATGTAATTTATTTCCAATAATTGTGCAATTCTGTAGGCATGCTTACAAAATTTTTTAAGAATTTTAATAAAAAATTTCCTAAGTCATATCTTAAGAAAAAAATCTTGGCATCATTGTAAAATTATCTTAAGATGTTTTTCAAAGCTATCTTATTATTATCCTACGCAGTACTGTTAAGGCTTCCCATAGCTTTAATTAAGAAATAAGGTATCATTTTTTGAGTTTTATTGGGATGTAAAACGGGTTGGTCATGTGATCAAATCCCATAAATCCCGAAGGGCTTTATGGAAGATGTGATCATGTGCCAACCCGTTTTACATCCCAATAAAACTCAAAAAATGATACCTTATTACTCATATTTACATTTGTGACTTATTCATACTTTAAATTTGCCTGATTGTGACTTTTAACGTGTGAAATGCGTTATTTTTCAAACCCAACGGCATGTATGTAATCCACTAAACGCGCGTCGAGCCTTTATGACGTCACTGAGAAATTACGTCAAACGCTTATCCATACGCAAAACTATGAAGTCTTGACCCCGTACCTGTATTTATACAGTTATAGAAACGCTTGCTTTCAGTAGTGTTATATAAAGGAAAACATTTGCAAATGTAAATATATGCGTTTAAAACCTAACACTGCATTGGCAGGTTGATTTTAAGTTTTATTTTTAAGTTTTGTACCTAAATACGGCCAATTCATACAGAAAATTTGCTAGGCTATATATAAACATATTTGTTACGATATTACATGACCTCGTTGATCACGTGACGGTCATTTTTACCTTTTTGAAGAGCTTCACATAAATCGCTTCGGCGCAGACCTATAACACAATAATTATCAACTTTTTGTCAAGTTAATAAAGTCGTTGCATCCTTGAGAACCCGAAATGTTCTTGGGAAAATTTATACTATTACTCTGATACAAAATATTTCACAGTAACTTAAATTTTCCGACAAATCAGTGGGTTTTTTCCACCCAACATCGACATCTGTTGAAAATCAAAGCCATCATACATTTTTCCGAAGCAATAATCATTTAGAGGGGAAACTCATCTAACAAATTTTCACAAGAGACCTCAAAATTTTCCTCATTAATGACCTGCGCCAGGCTCTTTTTTTTTTTACAAATATTATGAATCCTGCTTCTATCCAAGGGTGTTAAAAAGGGACAAATATCAAACGTATATTTTCTTACATGTTTTCAACACGCTGCCTTTTAAACTTAAGAAATAAAATAAAGTTATCTAAATTATTGGGATATATTAAACTTTTTTGAAACGATTAAGACACGTTTATTTTACACTAGGTTTTTGGTTTTTGAAACTTTATATGCAGATTGAATTATGGTGTAAAGTTTTTGACACTCTTCCCATCATTACAGCTCAAGTTTGCAGTGCATTGACGTCATTTTCAATTATAACGCCATGCATTTGTAGTTCAGAGAAGGGCATGCACAGTGTACACTACATTATTCTCTGGGAAGCTTTATCGTACCTACGTAAGCTAATTAAGGCGTCTTAAATCATTACAACATGGAATTACTCAAAGCTTTAAAGCATTTTCGGGATAAGAGATTTGGTCACGCAATCGAATCTCATAATAATAAGGCACTCAAATTTTAAATCCATAAAGATTTTTTTCTTCAAATCTCAACGCTATTAATTAAATGTGTTGAACAAGTCGATCACATTTGAAGTCAATTAGATCGCTTATGAACAATCAATTTATGGTCGCATGACGAACGTGTTTTATAGAGATATAAAAATGCATTGTTCAAATAGTGTTATATAAAGGCAAACATTTGCAAATGTAAATATTATGCTTTAAACTCTCCCAACATTGAGTTTCGTTGAACATCATCGTTTTAAATATATTAGAGGAAAATGAAAATGTTGCAATAAAATTCAATATGCTATGAATCAGTTTCAGAATCTTTGTTAGATTTTATAACATTAGACATAGGGTCATAGCATCGTCATTGAATTGCGCGGTGTCGGGAGCAGTGATAAAAAAATTACTTACCTGGAAAATGAGTGAAAAATTCTTGAATGGGCATAAAACATACAATCAATCAATCAATCATTCAAATCATTATGATGAAAATTTTCTTTAACCTTTTGCAATATATTTACTTAATTGGAACTAACAGTTCAAATTTTTCGAAGAGAAATTTTCAATATCCAGTCAGTTATTTACCCTTTGTACAAATTTCCTTATGAACAAAAGACCATTTAATTGCTACAGTTTGAATTATAAGCGTGATTTCTTAAGCTGCATTATTGTAATGCATATAAGTCTTACTCTGTCCCAATCTTTTATGTCATAGGTCGAACCAGAATGGTGCCGTGGTCCTGTTTTCATAGTTAATTTCACAACATATAAATAACACATATAATAACCTATAGACATACACCTATTCTCTTCAAGCATTCTTCCACTCAGTTCAGGATACAAAAATCTAGCTGTGAGAGAGTCGAACATCCTTCTATTCAACCTGAAACCTTAATGCGGTTTGGAATAGATTATCTCAAGACTGCCAGAACAGAAAAATATATATTCACTATTCTACTAAGATTATTGCCGATATAAACAGAAATGCCGCTGACATTATTCTCCAATAAATCAGAAACGTTTTCAAAAAATTATCGAATCAGAAACACGTATCAAACCTGTGCAGTTAAAATGTACATTTGATTTTAAAATATTTACATTTTCAGTGTCTTTGTTCGAGATAAAATTACAAATTGTAAATGTACTTTATTTCCCCATCAATGTTTTGGCGCGGTTCCAAAAAAAACACGTGCAGGGCGGAACAAACGGCTAGACAGAAGCAAGGCTTGGAGCACGTGGATTGGCGGAATCAAAGCATGTAAATATAAGGAATAACTGTCAGATTTTTCAATTTCAGGACGATGATCAATCGATTGGCTTGCGTGATAATTTTATGCATAAACGCCTTCGGCGTTTTATGCAAATTATCACGCAACCCAATCGATTGATCACATCATGAAATCGAAAAATAAGACAGTTATTCCTTAAATGAAATACATATGTAGACCACATCGATGTGTCATCTTTTGCAATTTAAACACTGTATATTGCAAAAAGTAGCTGATGAATGTAGGTTTGTAAAGCGAAGTGAGGCTGTGTCCCGGACCTCCGTACGCCATATTTAAACTCCGTGATTTTAGTGATAAATTGGTAAAATAGGAAATTGATTTTGTTGTTGTATATTCCAGAAGATTAATCTATATAAGGGATAAACAGATTTATATTTAATTAAATGCTAATTTTAATGAGGCAAAAGCACAAGTCGTCTGCATTCATTCACAGGTTAACAAAAAAATTTACACTCTGGTGCTAAATGGAAGAGCATTATCGCAGCATGTTGACCTAATTCGTTTCTCTATATAGAGAAACGATCAGTCGTATTCTAGAGCTGCTTAGTAGAATAGAAATAGAGTCCTAGTTGTCGTGAATGATGCAGAATAACCTCCTCGTTCCTGAAATGTTGTTTGAAATATAAACGTCCGGCTAAGGCCTCGGCTTTTACCTTTCAAACAACATTTCTCAACCTGAGAGATTATTCTGCAACATTCAGGAAAACGGGGATTTAATTTCTTAATTAATATATTAAAAAAAATTGTAAATACCTTTGGGTATATTACAAGAAATCAACATGTTTCTCTAAATGTTTACTGGGTGTGTAACTGTATCCTTTAATTTTAAAAACAAAACAAGATATTGATTCAAATACTAGTATTTGATGCCATGCGACGTGATCAAAAGGTTTTTTTCTAAAGATTTATATCATATTTATTTTTAATACAGAAAGTCCTTTCATAAATCTTGCATGATAAACTAACAAAAAACAAAGAAAACGAATTCGCAGCGGGTATCAAAAGGAATGATAAACTTAATATAATGCACAGTTAAAGGTGAAGATAAACAAACGGTGATCGATCTAAAGAAATTATAAACATAAAACATGTATGAAAAGAGCAAAAAAAATGGACACCCTGGGAATTCCAGGCTTTTCAGATGCCTAAAATGAGTAGGCAAACTTAACATTATTCCCTAAATATGTTTTCATTTTCTTAACATATCAGTGTTTTCCTCTTTTAATATGAATTCTAGTCAATTAAAGTAACATTTGCCTTCTGAACTGAAGATCAGCTCTCCTGCGTAAAGCAAATAATCAAAGAAAGGCCTTTATGTGTAAATATGTATTATAAATCTATTGATAAAGCCTTTGAAATCCTTTTCTGATAAAACAGTTCTAAAAACATCAAACATATTTCTCAGTCTTTCTTTCATACAAAGTACATTTTATTTATATTAATAAATTGTTATTTTCATTGTTAGTATTTGTCAATACTTTTTTGTAGTCCATCTTAAGTATATACATGTAATACCTCAATTGATTGTTGTAAGTATACAGTATATATTAATATACTTTCAGATTAAAAAAAAAACAAACGAATAATTGCATATTTAAATACAAAGAAAGTTTGAGAAAAATCAAGAAAATAGACTGACTTTGATCCTTAGCAAATTTATCCCCAATAAATGTGGTAAAAGATCAATTGTTAACAACACATTTTTGTTACTTTAAAAGATCAACTGATCAGAAGTGTGGTGCATATGAATAGCTGCTGGCATGATTGGCTTGGATGTAAATAAAATGGTCCTGAACTGCTTTTGATTTAAGGTGCCATTTGGGACAAAGTCCTCTCCCCTAAAATTTACAACAAGAATGGTAATTTGCAAGCAAATTTTGCTCAGAGGAAAGGAAAATTGTTGCTTTCAGAAATATAACTCCATTTTTAAGCGGTTAGCTTCGCTAGCCGCTATATGGCATGTGTCGGCAACCGGAAACCTCCATAAGGCGCTACCTATCGACAACAGAAACTTCAACAAAGCCTCTACCAATGATTTGTTTCTAACACATATAACATATGTTAAATAAAATCAAGACTATCAAAACAACATAATCTTTCGGTTTTTTATTTTTATCTGATTTTGTTTGTCAATGAAATAAATTTATAATTGTATTTTAAAATTTTATGTATAAGAGCATTTGGTGTCGAGATTAAATTTCCGTGACGTCAGCTGATGGCGATCGGGCCCTGTGACGAAATTTGAAGTCAGCATGAAGTTTAGCTGATAACATTATCAACGCGTTGGATTTAAACTTAAGGAAGAAATATATAGCGAGAAATATTATATTTGAACCCAATGCTACACGAAAACCAGTAGGCATATCCGATTTATGTGTTAAATTGAAGCCTGAATTGAACAGGGGCTCAAAATGGCGTTGCACACCTTGTGTATCTAAACTGTACATAGAGGGGTAGAATGTTTCGATATTTGGCTAATTTAGAGACTTACTGATAAAAATTCAGGTGCCTGTGATGAATTATAAGGCACCCCTCATGAACAATAAATATTTGATCGAATTGCCAAAATATTTAGCCATCCCTTTAATTAACTTAAGTAATACTAGTACATGAAGAAAGCTTTATATATGAAAAAACTGAATACATCTGCAGGGTTCTCCATCATTTGAAATTTTACTGTGTTAATTGCAGAGTTTACGCAAAGCACTAAATTTTTGCGCTATTTTCGAGATCAAATTCGCAACTGAATTACTTTTCATTTAACTTATATGGGAACCTATGCGCACACTTTTTAAAATAAATCACTATTTCGATGTACAAATATTTTCGTCATACATATTAATAAAAGTAAAAACACGTGCTATGAAAAGCAGGGGAAATTCTGATCGATACAATCAAACTAATTACCACTTTTGAAAGTAAGTTTGTTGTACTTTTTTGTCATTTTTTTTTATCAAATTACCGAATTGCAAAGGAAAAAATAGGGAAACTTCAGGAAAGGATGATATTCTTACGAGTTCCTTAAAAATGTGTCGCATGCATAAAATTTTAATCGTTACTGTGTCGTAGAAAATTTTGCTGTGTCGAGAGCAACACAGTAAAACAGCTCATGGAGAACCCTGCATCTGTAAGCTGTATACAGTTATAGATTACTTCCATAATGAAACTTTTGTTTTCTTCTCCTTTTTTTTTCTCAATTGAAATTATTTAAAAGATGATGAAAGCTTTGTTTCCAGAGATAAATTCTGTACTCAGTCTAATCATTACAAACGATTATAAACCTCACATTATTTAAATATTTGCCAAATACTCAGTATATGTTCGTTTATATATATCGTGCTTACAAGACTCTTTTTTGAATTATTGTCATGTACCATTTACTAATTCGAACATTTATTGTATTTAAAGTCAACAGTGTACATTTCTTAAAACTTTATTATCTTATTTACTTGTCTTTCTTCCTGTGAGAGAAATAGTTCATAATATTAATAAACAGATGTACTCAGTATCTGTATCAAAATACAGAATGAATAGTGATCGGTCTCAAATGAAAAACGGATCCTTAAAAGTTCCGGTGCCTAGGAGAAGTAAGCATCCCCAATAACAGGTCACACCTGCTGACCCGCAGTGAGACTACGAAATTGAAGCCCTCTGAAATTAAATTAATTTACAAATTCTCTGCTCGTCCATCCGTTTTTCTCAGACTAGCCAGCTGAAGATCTATTTACAGAACTCCAAATAAATTAATCTTAAGAATTTGAATTATCATTACCGTCTTCTTTGGAAGACGGTATTGTATAGTTGAAGTTTTTTTTACAGTCGTCGGACTATGCACTTCCTCTCTTTTGTGATTGGTAGAAATTGCATGATGAGAAAATTTTCAATTATTTCATTGGTTGAAACGCTGTTCAAGGCAAGGGAGATAACTTTCTGATGATATATTTTTCGTACAATTCCAATCTGAAAAAAATGACAAAACGAACAACAAAATCAGCAGTAATTAATTCTTAATAACATAGCGTTTTTACTGTTTTATAGTGATAAAAGTGTTTTATAGCGATAAAGAAAAAGGTCTCTTAAATTTCATTATAAATAAAATTTTGATAGTTATTGCTTGCAGGCTTTACAATTTGTTATTATTCTTTTCCCCTTTCTTGTTTGAAGAGTGAATGGGAATCAGCCGAGGTTTGCCGAAAGCTCTCGGCCAGTCATCGTTTACGGAGATGACCGAGCGACAACCGTGGTAGGGCTGATGCCCGTAAAAAGCTTATTTAGAAATACAAAATCAAGAAATTCAAAAGAAGTATAGATCTGTTTACTATTTAAAATTGTTGCTAAAGACGGTAAGCTTTTTTGAAAAACTCTACTTGTTTTATTCTCTTTTTGAGTAGGCTTTACAGTTACCTAATTTCAGAGTCAATAGTGCATGAAAGACAATTAAATTTGCAACATCAACATTTTTTTTCGTTCTGAGCACATTTGGACGCCACCAATGAAGACAATTGGGAATAAATTTTTGAAATTGAACTGCTTGTCTTTCAAACTGAAAATCTCAGGTTGATATTTTGAAACATACATTTGTGACATCAGTCTAGGATGTTATTGGTTTTTTCCATTTAGTTAAGTACTACAAAAGTCAGTGTGTCTGCTTCTTCGCTGATGACATTGGACAAAGATATGCATGCTTACTTTAATATCATCACTGAAGGCATTTTTTGTTATTCTACACTGTACAGTCAAATTCCATGAAAGCATGCTAACCGCTTTTCAGTACTTTCAGTACTTTGATTTTTTAGAAAGTTTATTACCGAAATATGATAATCAGTTTTTTAACCACGTTTAACAAACATGTTGACCAATATACACCGATTTGCACAGAACTTATTAAACCACAAATGAACACACACAATTGGGTTACCCTTTCTCTCTAACTCCGTTGCAAGGGGATAAAAAAAAACCTCTTCCTTCGTACATGTGTGATAGGAGGATTTATTTCTTATATTAAAAGGACACAATGAGTCAAAATCATGTCTTTCTTTTAAGATATCTGTAGCATACAGAGAAAAACATGAAAATTATGAGAATGACAATTAAACTGCAAGAAAAAAATGCACGATATACAAACAGAGGTTGTATCTACCGTTTCGTTGCATTCGTGTTTGTCAAGGTTACGCCACTTTCATTTTTAGCTCAACTTGTAAACTACATTCAACTGGAGCATGCAAAGGTGAGAAATATGTTCTAACGACGTTTTTAAAAGATTTTTCCCGTTGCCATGACAACAATATCACCAAAGAAATTTTGCTTTTCCTGTTTTTGGAGAATAAGGCAATCCAATATTTCAACAAATAAAGTAATCAAAATATCTTAACTTATCACGTTCAGAGAACACATACATGGAAAATGGCTAAAAATCATTTTTTTTCATAAGTATTTATGAAACTGTTGCTAAGGCAATGGATTTCCTTGCATACCAGTCCCTTAACACCTCTAAAATATTTTTAATTGTGCTTAAACATTAGGTAGTACAACATCTTTTTATATACCAAAGGCTTTTGAAAAAATAAAATTTTGACTTTCCATTCAATGTTCGATGCTTGCTGATTTAACTCTTGATATTGAAATTTGGAGCTGTATATGTATTAAAAAACAGAAAAATCATTTAAATATTTCTTGATTATTCAACTGATCATATCTTGCTTAGGAGCTTTCAAAAATGAGTTCTGCTTTTTGAAATAAATTGGGTACATCCCACTAATTATTTTTAGAATCGGTAGGAGAAGAAAGTAGTGCAGAAAAAATTACAAGTTCCTTAATTTGCAGACTTGCATAAAAAAAATTGGGCAGATGTACTAAACTGAGCCTCACACTTGTTGATAAGGAGTATCTTTCCTACCAATAAAGCTTGGAAAATGTAATTTATCAAGAAGATCAGCCGAATTATTTTGTGTATTATAACGCCAGTTAGAATTCTGAAATTCCCCTACTTTCACTTTAATTTTTAGAAGTTCCCGCAGACAGACGCATTTTGCCGGAAAACGAATCTGACATGCCAGCTCGAGATTTTAACCAAGGAAAGACCAGTTGATGTGCTTTGATTTGAGGGGTCACTCACTTCTAAACGAAAATTAAGGACATCGCTATGAGAAGAAACGTTAACATTGTCGCCTATGGAAAAACAATTAGTGGACTGTACCCAACTAGTAGATTTCCTTAAATCGGTACATCCTTTAAATACTCAAACATTGATTTTTAAAATTTGAATGGTAGAAATATTATATAGTTAGAAAAAATTAGTTCAGAAACAGTGTATAGGGAAATATTTCATCAAAGTCAAATATATCTCTTATACATAAATGATTATAAAAAGTGTCTGATGTTTTTAAAACTAAAGACAGTTTTTATCTAAATATAAAATATGAATGCTTTAAGCCATTGGTTTTCCTGAACATATTTTGTTCATTGATGCGTTTGACTATTTATATTGAATTTGAGATCAACTTCATCTAAGGAGGAAAATATCACTTAACGAGGCCCAATCTAATTGAAAATTACAAAAGCAGAATGACAAGAACTTTAAATCTTAGAAACATTTTTGTATGTATTATGTTAAGAAAAATTAAAATAAAATTTTGTTACCTTGCCTTTATTGTAGTTAAATAGGGCACTTTCAAGGTATGGATCATTTTTCGTGTATATATTTATACATAATTACATACTAAAACTCCCCAATAAACAAAGTAATTGACAATTTTGATATTTTTTTGTTTTTCACATACATCATGCGATGTTCATTCCTCTTTAAAAATTGAAAAGGAAATTGGAGGAAGACTTCAGTGCAGTAAAAAGGGAACCTATCAAAACACAAAAATAGGACTTAATTTATCCAACTAGATATTTTTATTAGTCTCATGGGGTTCGAATAATTATAACACCGTATTAGTTTCTAAAAATTAAATAATTCTTACAATAAGAAATATTTCTCTCTCCATGCTTTATTTTTTTTCTTAACACACGACTTTGTTTTACGTGGAAAAAAAAGGGGGGGGGAAAGGGGACAAAATTACGGATTTTACTATCATGTATTATATAGAAAAATAAGATATTTTGGTGGTTGCATTTGAATGATTCAGAAACTTACATGTATTTTTGAAATCAAGCTAATCCATGCATATTTAAGTCCTCAGTAAAAAGGGGTGTGTATAAAGTCTTTAATATGTTGATGAGAAAGACTAAACTCGTTTACATTTGGTTGCAGTGTTTGCTTGCTTTTTCTAACTCACTAATTGAAATAATACAAGATAAAATGAATGAATCTGTACCACGAAGTGGATACCTCAAAGTAAATTATGTTCTACAGTTGATTAATAATTTAAAAAAATTAAAACATGTAAATGGTAGAAATGCCAGAAAAAGTCAGCTTTCAACATGCACAGTCTATAGAGCTACCAGGTAAGCAAGATCAGCGAAACATTTTAACGCCATTTGACGTCATTTTAATTATGACGTTATTTTTTTGAATTGTGACGGCAATCAAGGGCACTGTGACGTGCCTGAATCGACGCTGTGTTAAAACCTGTGCGCAGATCAAGTAGATCGGGCCTCGTTATTTGTACGTCGACTCGCGTAAACAATGTAAAGCAATGACATAAGGAAAGGAGAACATGGAATTCAGAGGAGTCCGTGTTTTATACACTTTTCTAATGTTTGTAATGTTTTTAGATATTTTTGGATCGAATATACACTTCATTTATTTTATTTAGAATTTCTTTCGTTTTAAAAACCCACTACTCATTCATTGTTATCTTTGTATGAAATGACATGCAATATTAATGATATGGCTTTTTGAATAAACAAGATGATAGGAATTCATAGAATAACTTTGTTTAGGATTGCGGTGGCATCAAATATTTGAATCATTATCACTTATTCAAAGTTGAAGGATACGGATTCACACTGAATAATCATTTAGAGAATAATGTTGATGTCCCGTGTTTTATCTAAGCCTATTTTCATATTTTGGATATTATCCGTCAATATATTTTTCTGTTCTGGCAGCCTTGAGATAAGTTATTCCAAACTGCAATATGGATATAGATTAGATAGAAGGATGATCACTTCCTTCGTAGATTTCAGTATTTTAAACTGTGTGGAAGAATGCCTCAAAAGAAAGAGGTGCAAGTCAATAAGTTATTACAAAGGGGCTAATTATTGTGAAATTAACTATGAGAGCAGGAATACAGCGTCATTTATGTATGTGCAAGGTTCTGGTTGGATTTACAGCGACATAGAGGATTGGAACAAAGTAAGCTATCTGTAACTATGAGAGATAATGTGTGTATATTAGTATATTATATGTCTAAAGACTTCAGGATAGTTTTTAAGAAGTTTTCCTCAGAGCTAAACAAAATTTTAACTCTGTTCGCCTCTCTGCTCTGACGGAAATGATCATTTTTTGTCATCTTAATCAGATTTCTCTACTATGAATAAAAATGATATGATCTCCTTGTTTCCGATTTAAATTCTAGTAGAACTTCATTGAATGAATTTAGAAAGTAAAGGATGCATGCATATGTATATATAATCCAAACTTTTCTTACATTTACTACTTGTTCACCGAAACTTAGTACGTAGTACATAGTTATTGATTTTTATTACATGATTTTGGGTCTGCATCAGTTAACCTTACCATCGACTCATTAATATTAAAAAAGAAAAAAAAGAGTAACTCCTAAATATTTCTTAATTTTATCTATTATTAGTGTTTTCAAAAGGTAAACGCTACTTTACAAAAAAATATTGTCTTATTTATTAAGATTTCTTACAGAACACAAACAATTCAACAACTTTTTCCCACACATATAACATAAACTAGGAAAATATTTTTTTTTCAGGAATAATGACGTTTTATTTATTGATTTATTTATCTTTAATGTTGCTGATGCTTTTCATATACTGTGTGCGGGATTGTATTTGCTCTGTGTAATTTTCGCACATTAACTATTGCAAATAATTTTGTCCACTTTCAAATTCGCCCAATCACAGTTCTATTTAAGAAATTATACTCTAATTTTTCAAGTCGCCCATTTTAAATTCGCCCACCTGTAAGTAGGACGATTAAGTTCAAGTTAATCTATTCACTCAAAAAAATTTAAAAAAACATGGTACATAAGGACAGTGAAAAATATTTACAGCCTATATATTCAGGTCAGAGGTATACGTATATGATATAGATAATCATAAAATGAAATTGGAGAAAAAGAAAAAAAAACACGTGATGCATCTAATAATATCAATAATGAAATAAATGAGGAGAAAATCATGGAGGACAGACTAAATCATATAATTTTAATATAAACATGCAGAGTTTTTTTAGGGTCTTAGCTGAAAGGGGCGAAAATTTCCCTTTATACATGGTTTGTTTTAATAGAAAGATTAACTACATTTAGTTATGGACAAAGCGATAATTAATGAAATTGTGAGTATGATATAGATAGACAAAGTGTTTCTGCTTTTATATTTAGGAACTCATTGGACCTTGCTCGAAGGCAAACTGTAATGACAACCAAACATGTCAGCAGCTTCCGTTCGGGGAATTTAAGTGCATTTTGTCAGGTAAGAGCTTAAAAATTCTCTTTCTCTTTACCAATGTGGCTAGCTGCATGTACATGTGTATATAAATGTTTATCTAGGACTTTTATTGTGACTGTGTAAGAAAATGTAGAATGTGTTTGTTTCTTGAGCTAATTCGAATAATATCCTGGTTTAATCAAGGACTTACGGGGATTTACCCCGAGTTTTATTCGACCGAAAGCCGAAATACAACCCGGGTTAAATACCCATACATCCTTAATTGTACGTAGATAAGGAATTTATTTCCTTTTTTCCATAAATATCCTTTGTAAACAGCAGTCTTATCAAATGTGTCTCAATATATCGATAAGATAACTACGTATTGTACTTCAATGCATCGTGAGGTCATGTTATTTGGTTTTTATCATAGAGAGAGTATGCATTGTGACGTCATGCTTTATGTACCCCGGCTTAAATTGGTGCATGGAAATTTTCATTTGACTATGCAACACACAGTGATATGATACTTTTTATCAAATGTTTTAACTAGGATATTGCCATAACAGAACAACACAAAAACATTTTTTTTCATAAGTATATAAAATTTCTGCTTGCTCAAATATTTGAAATTGTTCATTGATAAAAGGCACGCATCTGCGAGAGATATGTTGAAATAGCTAGACATCTATAAAATAAATGAAGCAGTTTTTTAATTTGTTTTCTTAAATTGACAATAAAATTAAATTTCAAATAAAAGTACAAGTATTAGCTTATGCTATTTCTAATTACAAAGACTGTGGAGTTCCTAGGAGTGAAAATGTAACCCTTGACGCCGTAAAAAGGTGGGATGGAATTGGAATCCAAAGGAGAATACATATAAAATGTGCAGAAAACTATAAACAAACTGGGTCACAGCAGTTCATATGCCAATCAAACGGAAAATGGAGGACTGATTTAATCTGCGAAAAAGGTACGTTGATTTACTAATGCTGACTGACGTTTTTTTTTTTTTAAATTTCATTATTTCAACTCCGAATTGTCCACAGGTTTTTATGTTATTTCCCGATCATGACAAGGGACATACGGCGGTTCAGCTGGAGTTGGTTACCTGCAGCCGATCCCATCTCTATTTTTTAGAGATCCGTGTTTGCACTGCTCCTGATTTATATTATTTGAATGAACTTTTGAACTCAAATACTGTTCCTTATCTCTAAATATATAATGTATTCATATCTATATTCTCAATAAACGAAAAAAGGATATCAATTCATTCATTCGTTGCATAGTTCCTGTCTTACAATACATCTGTTTGTTCAGCGTGCAAAAATAAGAGTTCTGTCATATGAATGTAAAATCACTGTTTTTATAGTATATTCTGTTTAATTATTTAAATTCTTTGGGACAAATGTTCATGGTCATCAACATTTTACGTGTTTGTGTATACGTAACTTTGGGGGTTACAAAATAGGCATAAGGAATATACATAAAAGTCGTTTTTTTTTTCACAGGCTTAAATACAAGAAAAGGAAACGCATTCCGATTGACAATATAAATCTCGGTCATGATCAATGATCGTAATATCAAATTTAATTAGCTTCATTTGTAAACATTTCATTTATTTCACTAATTGATTATTTGTATTGTTTCTATTTCAGGCTGTGATAAGGGTTGGAGTGAATTCGAAAATCATTGTTACTATAAATACGAAACAAGTGTTACATGGCAAGAAGCCAAGGTATGTAAACAAATAACAGAAACTACAATAAGGTTACGGTATTTAAAAGAAAACACGATTTTAGACAAAACACTTACCCAAAAAGGAGAAATGTTTTGTTTTTAAATACCTATATCCTCAGTTAATTTTCCTTCCAAGATCAATTTGATGTAGAAAATAACTCAAAAATTATTTACCTAATCTTTTTTTTCATTCTGTATAATTCAAATCAATGACAAATCATATTTAGTTATAGTACAAACATTTTTGTGAAAGTTATATACGCCAAAAATTGTATTTAAAGACAATATTAAGGTATCCTATCAACTTGATATCTGACATGGAACAATTCTTTGAATAAACATCAAGGTACAGTTTTTACAAAGAAAATGCAACTAATGAACAAGTGTTAAAAGATAATGAAAACAGACATAGTAAATGCATTGGATTCTTTTCTTTTTTTTGAGTAAGTTTAAGCTGATGCGACAATCAATTAATTTCACATGTTTTACAAAGTTTAATGAAACTTCCTTGAAATTTTCATAGTTTTTTAATCTCAAAATTTTATGTTCGGATAAACTTTATATTGTATAAGATCTCAGCTTTTAGCTCTCAAACTTGAGAACTTTAAAGGCTTTTTATTCATATTTGTACGATTCATTTTACTATAAACAGCTATGATTAAATGATTGCTAAAACATTACAGGAAAAATGTGAAAAGAAAAATGCTTATCTGGTAGAAGTGAACGAAAAAAAGGAAAATGATTTTCTTCAAAAGACCTTCTTACAGATCATTGAAAGTAGTAAGTTTTATACTGTAAAGCACGGTAATACTTTTTCATATAGCAAAGTTTCTGGATCCTTTGAATTTAACATGCTAGATCCGTAATAATACCCCCGCTCTGAAGGTGAGGTGGGTATACTGTTTTACCATTGTATGTCTCTGAGGATGTGTTTGTGTGAGTGTGTGTGTGTCTGTCTGTCTGTAACAGATTTCTGGACGCAGTTTTCTCATCAACTACTCATTGCAGATGCTTGAAATTTTAGTACAATCTTTGTTAAGGCATGCCATGAGGTAGGATAAATTTCTGTACGAATTTAATATTATCTTCCTATTTATCCTTACATCTGTCTGTTCCCCGCATAACACATTTTCGTCGCAATTTTCTCAGCAACAACTCATCACAGATGCTGGAGATTTTAGCACACCCATCACTGAAGCATGTCATATTGTGTGAATTATTTGTCTTAAAGTCAGAATCTGATGCCAACTTCCTGTTTATCACAGGGTCTGTCCGAACCATACAAATTTTTATCACAGTTTTTCAGTCACTGCTCAACGTAGATGCTTGAAATTTAAGCACATTCTTTTTTAGGCATGCCAGATGGTGGGATTCATTTTTTGTACAAATTTGTACAAATTCGATGGCAACGTCCTGTTTTTCCGCACGCTCGTCTGTCTGTAACTGAACTTGTGTATATTTACATGTTAGTGTATATTCACAACAAAGCGGGGTATAACTAGTTAGCATTGGCTCACAGATATCGAATTCTTGTTCCGTTTATCCATGCAACGAATAAGCATAATTATATATAGCTAATTTGCAATTCGACATGCATGTTTTTCATCAAGTATTACTAGGATATTTTAGTAAAGAAACAAAATATACTTTGGATAAGAAAGGTTTTATTATCAATTGAATTTTCTATATAAATAATTAAGGAAATAAAGTCAGTTCTATTATCAATTTTTGGGGTCTTTAAAAGTTCGTTATTGAAGATTTAAATTTGAATTTTTTCCCTTTAAGAAACTCAAAATCAGTTCGCTGTATCGATATTCATGATTCGTTATAACCATTACTTTTTGCAAGGAGTTGTTGAGAATTAATCCGGGGAATCCGACTATTTTCGTTTTTTCCGTGAATACGCTATATACATGTTCGTTCTGAACGTGTTTAGTAAATTGATAGAATTGTTAGCTTAATTGATATTCTTATAAATATTTATGCTGTTTTCTTGCATACATACATTTGTATTTACATGTACAATAGGTATAATTTATTTGTTTTTTTAATATCTTAAAGATACATATTTAAAGAAATAAAATTGAATAATAAAAAAATAAATAATATCAGGATTTTCTAAGTTTGTGATTGAAACACGATAACTAGTATTGCTGTTATTTTTTTCATTTCCCTAACGTGCTATACAGTTAAAAAATCATAACCTTGTGTAGCAATTATAAAAAGTACATGTACCAGTATACTTGTAAGAAATGTAATTCATTTTCCAAAAAAGTGTAAGCATGATACTTTTACTACGCTTCAATGATTTTGACGAATTACGATGAATTCTTTACTGGTTTGAAATTCCAGGTGCCTGTAGTGGAGATAACACCTGTCCTGCGTGGATCGGAGCTAATGACATCGATACAGAGGGTGAATTTATCTGGAGTAGATCGAAAGAAAAAGTTGAGTTTTCAAACTGGCATCGTAATGAGCCTAACAACCTGTTCAACCAGGACTGTATTGTACTGCTTCATACTGGCCAGTGGGATGATGAACGATGCTCCAAAAAAATACCATTTATTTGTGAAAAACAGTTGTAGACTTCTCAGCACAAAGACTTTATTTTTTTTAATATATGAATTACGAGTAAAATCAATGCTTTGATGCATTGCAATAGTTTATAAAACGGTGTACGTTTTAGTTAGACACATCTGACTCGGAG